>NC_091323.1:30381863-30389363 GCF_038502225.1 Cherax quadricarinatus | reverse complement strand
GGTGGCCGGAAGGAGGTATGCTTTGTAGCGGATATCCGGCCGCCCTCTCTCTCCTACCGAGGTAGCTCGGCAGATGTGAGGTTGCTATCCCGGATTACTGGTTTACTGGCATGAAGGGTAGGATATGGCACGGGTTCCATGCTGCATCTGGCGCTACTAGCGTGTTGAGGTCCTCTTGGGCCGGAGGGAGATTTCCGCCCTTTCATTCCTCCTGGGAACTATTCCTCCCCGCTCCCCCTTTTTTTATTTTTTTTTATTTTTATTTTCTTCTTTCTTTTTTTTTTTCTTAAAAACAAAAGCAAAGGATAACCTAACCATGGCAGCCCTAGTCCATGAACCCACTACCCGGGCTCCTTCTTGATACCGCACCCCATTCTGACCCTGCCTTGTGTTTGAGACCACTCTTGGACCTCCTGATGCCCCTGTACCTCTTGCTGGTGCTGTTTCCTCACCTTCAGGTACCGGGGCTTGACTGACTCCTTGATTTGTCTGAACTCCGCTCTCCTTTGACTATGCTTCGGCTTCTCCTCATGCGTAGGCAGAATTTTCGAATCACGCCCATTTCACGCGGACCAACTCCGGTCCTACTCCTAAAGCGCCAGCGTCAATCTCCTGATGATGCTCCTTCGTTACCTTCCCATTCTACTCGGAAAGACCGACCGTCAAGCACTCCCTCTCCACGCTCAGTTTTGGACCACACAATGGACTAAATTCTTTACTTTAAGACCGACTTCTTCTTCTGCCTACCTTTCTGACCATAGTATTGGCAAAGCGCTCCTGCGTCATGTTGGTAGATATTTCATTTCATGCTCTCAAGAGCAGTATGTGCATCGTCACTGTCCAGAATGCTACCCAAGCTCATGATCTTTCTCTCCTCCTTTGAATATCGATACTACTCCCATCACTATTGAAAAACATCTTTCTCTCAATTCTTGTAGTGGTACTGTCATTCTGCCCCATACCATAGTCCAACAGAATTTCCAGTCATGTGGCAATGACATTTTTGAACAGCTGGAACTCCAGGATCTCCCAATCCTCAAAGTAGACACTTACGTCCTTCCTGCCGGGCGGAGACATTACCCTTGCAATGTGGCTCGTTTAACTTTTGACAGCTGAGAACTCCATCCTCTGTATATGTCGCGGGACGCCGGTTACAAGTTCGAAAGGTGATACCTCACCGCACAATGTAGAAATTGCTGGCATTTTGGTCACCCAGCGAAATATTGCAGATCTATGGCCGAATGCCCAGTCTGTGGTGCCGGACGACCATTCTAATACATCTTGCAGTCAACCTCCATCTTGCCTTAATTGTAATGAAGCTCACCCTTCGTACTCCCGCCGCTTGCCAGGTCTACTTAAATGAACGTGGAAATCCGTTGCCTCAAAGAGGCAGAAGGTCTCCTTATGCTATGGCAGTTACTCACCTCCGCCTCCAAGGGAGACTACCCGTGTTTCTTATTCTCGTGTTTCCAAACATCCCCCCACTTCTGGGGTCCTATCTTCTGCAGCCTCCTCTGTTGTTACCCCTCCCATAGCCACTACGGCATCTAATCCTTTTGCTGTCCTTGGCTCTGACGTCCCGACTACAACTCAGTCTGTTCTCACATCTTCGTTCCTCACAAGCCCCAGTGTCGACAAGACCTCGTGACGACACCTACTACCACGAATCCCCTCTACTCAGAAGTCCAAAAATCCACATTGCTCAAATCTTCTTTGCCCCTTCCTTCCTTCTTCCATTCCTCCACACTTTACCTTTCCAGTCTGTTCCTAGTTCTTCCCCTCTCTCTGGCTCTATTACAAGTGTGGAGATTCACCCTCCTCCTCGTACTATGCCTTCCACCCCGTCCCCTCCAAAGTTTCTCCCTCTTCTGCCACCTCCCAGGTTTCTGCCTCTTCTGTCCCTCCCCCACACTTCATCTCCAGTCCCCTTACACTCTTCCCTACCCCCTCTACTTTGGTACAGTCCATTACTGTCCCAATCTTTACTCACCCTCCTCCTTCTATCTCCAATATGGTCTCCCATACATCTTTGAATTCAGAAACACTTGAAGCCATTTCAGAATATATTGCAGAGACTAAACCTTCAATGGACACTGATTCACCTTCCTGTTCCTTCTCTTCCCTCTCCTCCATCTTCACCCCAATTCTTCCCCATTTAGCGCTCCGCCTTCCCGCTAGCTTGAACGTCCTTCCAATGCCACCACACGTTGACTTTTCTAACCTCTAGTCCGTAAGTGCCTTTACCTACAGATTCCTGGTATTTTCTTCATCGCCAATCATGGCCCATTTACAGTGGAATATCCGCGCCACAGGGTAATCGGGTGAGCTTCAGATGTTGCTTTCCAGGTTTTCCCCTGTTGGTGCTTGCTTACAAGAACCAAAATTACACTCGGCTGTTTTCCAACCTATCTCAGGCTATAATTTATTGTATTCTTCGGATCCTTTCTCAGATGGGACCTTTAATGAAAGTGCCCTTCTTCTACGCAATGATATCCCGTACTGTCAACTATTTGTCCATACCTCCGCTGCATTACACTGCAGCCCGTATCCACTTGAATAAGTGGTTTACAATATGTTCTTTATATCTCTCTCCTTCTCGGGCATTTTCTATCCCAGACTTTGCCTTTCTTGTTTCATCCTTACCGCCACCACTTCTGTTACTTGGTGATTTTAATGCCCACCATTTCCTCTGGGGGGGGGGTCTCATTGTGACTCACGTGGCATCCAGTTGGAGGCTTTTCTCGCCTCTCACCCCCTCCATGTTTTAACCCTTTCAGGGTCCGTCCCGTAGATCTACGGCTTTACGGTGAGTGTCCAAACCGTAGATCTACGCCATGAGCTCAGCTCACTCTGATAAACTGTGAGTGGTACATTTGGGCCTAGATATGAGAGAATACATCTATGTGGTATGTGTGCACCACATAAAACAGATCCTGCAGCACACTGTGTATAATGAGAGAAAAAAACTGAAATCATGATTTTTCGATTAAAACAGCAACTTTGCAGTGTTTTTTCGTATGTTTTTATAGTTGTATTTGCGATTTCTTGGTCTCATTTGATATAATGGAAGACATATTACAGAAATAGATGATTTTGATTGGTTTTAGCACTGGAAATGGCTTAAACTGAGCTCAAAGTAGCGGAAATGTTAAATTTTTGCCGATATTCAAGAGTAAACAAAGCGACCTCCACCACGTCTAATACACGTCAGCTGGTGGGTCTAATATACATTCACAAATATGGTGATGATATTTATACAATTATTACAGTATTGCATAACAGTAAATCTTCTATTTTTTGGTGTGAATAAAAATTCATTATGTGAATAAAAAATCAAAATGGAATTTATTTGTAAAGCCTCAAAACATAACTAATGAACAGAGGAAATGTTAGTTTAGTGCCAGGAATGCCTACATTGTTTATTCTGGACCCTATTTTGAAATTGGAATATTTTGAACTTTGTGTTAAATTGGCCAAATTAACAATTTCCGATCACTTTATTTTGTAGTTGAAACAGCTGACTTGGCGATTTCTTGTGCTCAATCAATAGAATAGAAGTAATACTAGTGAAATAGCTAAGAATTTGGTTGATTGGAATAATGTAATTGGCCTAAAATGGGAGTCAAAGTCGGCAAAATCGCGATTCCAGTAATATCGCTGACACATCAAAATTCGCGAGCATATAATTTAAATCAATTTTCCACCAAATTTAGTACTTTTTGTTTTATTACCTTCACAAAAAAGATTCTCTATTTCATTTCAAGGAAAAAATAACAATTTTTTTTTTTTTTAAATTCTTGGACACTGGTGCGTGACTCCAGATTTGGGCCTTGGACCCTGAAAGGGTTAAATACAGGTACTCACACCCATTTTGATCCTCGGACTCATACTCTCTCTTGCATCGATCTCTCAGTCTGCTCTTCCTCCACTGCACTAGACTTCACCTGGTCTGTTCTACCAGACTTACATGACAGCGATCATTTTCCGATCATTCTTACTTCTCCTTCCTATTCACCACCTTTCCGTAGCCCTCGCTGGCAATTTGATCGGGCAAATTGGGATCTTTACTCACACCTCACTGCTTTTAGTGAGGTTCCTTCTTCATCCTCCATTGATGAGCTCCTACACATCTTCTCGACGTCACTTTATACCGCAGCTTCTCATTCTATACCCCAAACCTCAGGCAGGCATTCTCAGAAGTGCGTGCCTTGGTGGTCTCTGCTTGTGCTCGTGCAGTACATTTGAAACGTGCTGCATAGGGCAGGTACCGGTACAATAGAACCGCTGAGAGACTTCTTGATTTTAAGCAGAAGGGTGCGATCGCTCGCCGTGTCATCCGTGAAGCTAAATGCACTTGTTGGCAAGACTATGTTTCCACCATCACTGCTTCTTCTATGAGTGCAGTCTGGAAAAAAGTGAGGAAATTGAGTGGTAAATACTCTTCTGACCCGGCTCCTGTTCTACGGGTCGCTGGTGTTGATGTAGCAAACCCTCTCGACATTGCCATTGAACTTGGACACATCTGGTCCAGTATTTCCGAGGGCTCCATCTATGCCCCTCGTTTCTTTCCTCAAAGTCTGCCAGAGAGTTAGTACCCTTGGACTTTTCTTCTCTCAGAGAAGAACATATAATGTGCCTTTTACACTTCAAGAACTGGAGGCAACGCTCTCAGCTTGCGATCATCGGCAGCTGGGACCTGCGACATTCATATTCGTATGTTACAACATTTACATCGGTCAGCCCTTGTAGTCCTCTTACACCTCTTCAATCTTATTTGGGCACAAGGAGTTCTTCCCCAGCTGTGGAAATCTGCCATTGTTCTCCCTTTCCGCAAACCGGGTACTACAGGACATGATGCCTCCCACTATCGCCCCATCGCTCTTACTAGTGCAGTTTGCAAAGTGATGGGCGTCTAAAGTAAATCAAGCGTTTAATGTGGTATTTAGAGGACACAACAACAATCTCTCCGCCAGTCAATATGGCTTTCGTAAGTCGTTCTACCATAGACCCCTTACTACGCTTGGATACGTATGTTCGTAATGCCTTTGCGAATAATCACTCAGTTATTGCCATATTTTTTGACCTTGAGAAGGCATATGACACAACTTGGAGGTATAATATTTTGGCCCAGGCCCATTCCTTAGGCCTCCAAGGCAATCTACCATCCTTCCTCAAGAACTTTTTAACTGACAGACATTTCCGTGTTCGAGTCAATAATGTTCTTTCCTCGGACTTCGTCCAAGCTGAAGGTGTCCCTCAGGGATGTGTTCTAAGCACAACACTTTTTCTCCTTGCTATAAATGATTTGGCCTCTGTTCTTCCACCCAGTATTTGGTCATCACTCTATGTTGATGACTTCGCTATTGCTTGTGCAGGCGCTGACTGTCACCTTATTGCAGTTTCTCTCCAGCATGCGGTCGAGCGTGTTTCCACTTGGACCACCACTCATGGGTTTAAATTTTCAAGTACCAAAACTCACCAAATTACTTTCACTAGACACTCTGTTATCTCCGATCATCCTTTGTATCTCTATGGCTCCCGTATCCCCGAACGTGATACAGTCAGGTTTCTAGGCCTTCTCTTTGACCGTCGGTTATCCTGGAAACCTCACATTACCTCTCTGAAGGCAACTTGTCAGCCGGCTAAACCTTCTTAAAACCCCTTGCTCATCTTTCCTTGCACGCTGATTGTCGAACTCTGCTTCGCCTACATTCAGCCCTCGTTTATCGAAACTTCGATTATGGTGACCAGATTTATTCCGCGGCCTCTCCTGCTACTCTCTCTAGCATAACTCTATCCATCACCAAGGATTACGTTTGTGCCTTGGTGCTTTTCCATCTTCCCTGTTGAGAGCCTCTATACAGAAGCAAATGTTCCATCCTTGTCTGATGCGTGATGCCCATTGCCTTCACTACTATATACGCTCTCACGATCTACACAATCCTTCCATTTATAGAATGGTCACCGATATTAGTAGACATTCTTTATTAGTTACGCCGCCCCTGTTTGCTCCGTCCCTTTTCTCTTCGCCTACATTCACTCTTGTCTTCCCTTCAGTTACCACCTTTATATGTTCATGTAGCATCTCACTTTTCCCTACCCCTGGGAAGTTCCAGCTGTTGGGTCTGTTCTTTCTCACTCCCTTGCTCGAAAGCTCAACTGCCTACGGTGGCTTCCCGCTCTCTTTTTCTTGATCACTTCCTCCCATTCTTATGCCACCGCTGTGTACACAGATGGCTCTAAGTCTTCAGGCGTCAGTTTCCGCAGCAGTGTTTCCGGACAGCGTCGTCTGGGGGCATTTACTATCTTCAGCTAGCATTTTTACTGCTGAACTGTATGCCATTCTTGCAGCACTTATTCATATCGCATCTATGCCTGTGTCATTATTTGTAGTAGTCTCAGACTCCCTTAGTGCTCTACAGGCTATCTGAAAATTTGATACATCTCATCCCCTAGTTCTCCATATCCAACTTTAGGCTACGCCGTATCTCTACCAAACATAAAAATATTGTTTTTGTTGGGTCCTAGTCATGTCGACGTACAGGGCAAGTGAACAGGCAGACACTGCTCTTGCGCGGTCAGCAGTACATGACCTACCAATTTCCTATCGAGGTGTTCCATTTCTGGACTGTTTTGCTGCAATAGCTACCCACCTTCGCACCTGTTGCAACAACGTTGGTCAACTCTGCTTTCGGTAACAAACTTCATTCTATTAAACCGAGCATAGGTTCAGGCGTCTTCTTGTCATCCAGTGCCAAGGTTGGGAGACCACTCTCTCCGCCGCATTGGCCACACTCGTCTTACTCATGGGTATCTCATGGAGGCACCCTGTTCCTCTCTGTGAGCAGTGTCAAGTTCCAGTACGATTAGCCACATTCTGTTAGACTGCCCTCTATCCACGAGCACAGAATTGGGTACCTCCAACGTCGTCTCGCTCTACTACTCTTCTTTACCTTCCTTCTTGCTGATGGACCCTCCTTTAATCCTGACTCTCTCATTGACTTCTTGACAACGATGATTTACTCCTGTACAAACTGATGATACTCTTTCACTCCCCTCAGCCCTTTCTAGTTCAGGGGTCTCTTGCTGCCCTTTACCCTTTCACCATCCACTACCCGCTGTTATCCGTAACCTATTACTCATGCATCTCCCTTTTGCCACCTGATGCCCTCGCTTCCTTCCTGCCCTGCAGCGCTGTATAGTCCTTGTGGCTTAGCGCTTCTTTTTTATTATAATAATAATAATTCCTGGCTGCCTTGTTTGCAAGATTTACAACATGGTTCTTCATGGTTAGTTTGGAGTCAAATTTCACCCCAAGGATATCAACTTCTTCTCCAGGTGCCAACACCCTCCCATTCATCCTTACTACTGCACCAGCATTACCATCATGGTGCCTAGAGACGATCATCATTTCATGCTTCAGGTGCAAATAGTTACTTGCCATCTATTTCCCCCAAGCTGATATAGCTCTCAGCTGGTGATTGATGAGCAGCTGGCATT